>NC_090053.1:19982216-19992216 GCF_038355195.1 Osmerus mordax
TCTCTCTCTCTCCCGCTCTCTCTCCCTTTCTCTCTCTCTCTATATAAATATACTGTATCTTTCCCACTCTCTCCATCTCCCCCTCTCTCGCTATCTTTTTCCCACTCCCTCTCTCTGTCTTTCCCTCTCTCTCACCCTCTCTTGTTCTCCCACTCCCTCTCTCTCTCTCACTCTCCTCCTCTCTCCCTCTCTCTCTCTCTCTCACTCTCCTCCTCTCTCCCTCCCTCTCTCTCTCCATCCCTCTCTCTCACTCTCCTCCCCTCTCCCTCACTCTCTCCCTCTCTCTCTCTTAACCTTTCTCTCACCTTAAATTGGTTCTGACAGACCGTGAGGCTGTAGTGTGATCTGCTCAGACAGAGTGAGGTAGGGTGTCTGTGCTCTCCGGTGAATGCCCTGAGATCAGGGTTCAGAGCTTCTCGTCCGGAGGTCCGTTGTTTTGGGTGTCAACTGCTCTCTCTTTGTGTCTGATAGTGTGTGTGGTTCTCTAGTTGGCTCTGTGTCTGATAGTGTGTGTGGTTCTCCAGTTGGCTCTGTGTCTGACAGTGTGTGTGGTTCTCCAGTTGGCTCTGTGTCTGACAGTGTGTGTGTGTGTGTGTTTATGTGTTCCAGAGAGGAAAAGCAAGGCCAGCTGCTTCCAGAAGAACACTGATGAGGAGGCGTGTGTTGGTGTGAAGATTGAACACGCTGAAGGTAGATAGGAAGTCATCGCTCTCTCTCCCTCTCCTCCCCCCCCCAACTCTCTCTCTCCTCCCCCCCACCTCTCTCTCCCTCTCCTCCCCCCCCCAACTCTCTCTCTCCTCCCCCCACCTCTCTCTCCCTCTCCTCCCCCCCAACTCTCTCTCTCCTCCCCCCCACCTCTCTCTCCCTCTCCTCTCCCCCACCTATCTCTCTCTCTCCCCCCCCAACCTCTCTTTCCCTCTCCTCCCCCCCCACCTCTCTCTCTCCTCCCCCCACTTCTCTCTCTCTTTCTCTTCTCTTCTCCTCTGTCTGTCTCTCTCACACACTTTCTACTCCTCAGTGTAGTTTGCTTTCATGGTCTAATCTCCCTGTCTAATCATCTAATCTATTTTACTAATATTGGTCTTGTCTTACCAGAATTCTATCTGTAGTGTGAGTGTGTGTGTGTGTGTTTGTGAGTCATTGTTCTATGGCTAGCTTAACCCTCATCTTCCTGCTGTAGACTACGGTGGCCTCACATTGTTACTGCCTCTCAGTTTAAACTGCTCTGTGTGTGATGTGTTGTTTGTGTGTGTGTTTGTGTGTGTGTGTTTGTCATTGTATTACACTCCTACCTCACACATTTTTGTCGTCTGAATAGTTAAGTCAAAGCTAGTTTGAGTTGGCATCTCTGTTTTGCAGAGAATTGGATGCGTGAAGAGCGTGTGACAGGGTGCTGAGCCAGTTAGGCACATTCAGCCAGCATTCATAGCCCACAGCTCCAACTGAGGCTGACCCAGCAAAGACTGTTATGAGAGATGTCAGACAGGTTGAGTGAGGGGAGGGGAGGGGTGGAGGGGGAGGGGAGGGGGGGGGGAGGGGAGGGGGGGGGGGGATGGGATGGGGAGGGGGGGGGGGGAGGGGAGGGGAGGGGGGGAGGGGGAGGGGATGGAAGGGGGGGGGGGGGGAGGGGAGGGGACAGGAGCAGGGACTCTCCTGTTCCTGTCTGTCCTCCTCAGAACACCCTCTACTTTTACGGTCTTCACCCCTTTCTCTCTACTCCTCTCCTCCTCATCTCATCTCTCCTCCTCTCATCTCTCCTCTCATCTCTCCTCCTCTCCTCTCATCTCTCCTCCTCATCTCATCTCTCCTCTCATCTGTCCTCCTCACGTCCTCTCATCTTTCCTCTCATCTCTCCTCCTCTCCTCTCATCTCTTCTCTCATCTCTCCTCCTCTCCTCTCATCTCTCCTCTCATCTCTCCTCCTCTCCTCTCATCTCTCCTCCTCTCCTCCCTCTCCTCTCTCATCTCTCTCCTCATCTCATCTCTCCTCTCATCTCTCCTCCTCTCGTCCTCTCCTCTCATCTCTCCTCTTCTCATCTCTCATCCTCTCCTCCTCTACTCTCATCTCTCCTCCTCTCCTCTCCTCCTCTCCTCTCATCTCTCCTCCTCTCCTCTCATCTCTCCTCATCTCCTCCTCTCCTCCTCAGAACACCCTCTACGCTTACAGTATTCACCCCTTTCTGTCTCCTCCTCTTTCTTTCTGCTTTCTCTCCCCTCTGCTGGTAAGCACTGACCCCCTGGCTGTGGTCCCCATGCTGAGAGGACGCTGGGCTGGATTAGGGGATGAGACAGGGTTAATCCAAAGAAAGTCTGGAAGGTTCTATAGAGCGGTTTACGTAATCCTGAAAGTCTGCCTGTGTGTAGGACTGAATCATCTGGCCTATCTGTGTCCAAGTGTACGTGTGTTAACCCACCAGACACACACGCACACATGTGCACACACACACACAAGCACACACACGTGCACACACACAAGCACATGCACACACGACAGACACGCTCTAATTGGGATAGCTTAACTAGGTAAACAGGTATATCCCTAGATGTTGACCTGTCTTTTTGCGTACTAGTAAATACTACATACTAGTAAATACTACATACTAGTAAATACTACATACTAGTAAATACTAGATACAGTAAGTACTCGTATCTAGAACGAGTTCCAAGTCGAGAAGTAGCTAGTCCTTCGTCATGCTGTACAATCCATGCATTCTTGCAGTGGGACAGGTGTTAGTCTAGTACATTCCTGGTGAAACCTGCAGAGGAATGAAATCAAGCCCGACAGGTCTAGTCATAAGGAAGGAATCTTCATTTCTCTGAACTCCTCAAAGTTGCCCTGTAGATTTCCTGAAGTGCGCGTGCGTTACCGAAATGTTATGTGGTGTTACTGCATTTTTAAACGCTACTTTTAGCTTACAGTAATAGACCAGCATGAGACAAACCAGCTATAATAGACAGTGTGTGTTGGTGTGTGTATTTATGTGTGTGGTCTTGACTAGAAGCCCCCACAAGGATAGAAAACTAAGAAAAACCTTTCTTTGTGGGGATTTATTTATTTTTGCTCCTCAACTTCCGGTGTTAATTCTAGATGGCTAGAAGTGAGTGTGAGGTTTAGAATGACATTGAGAGTTGTGGTTAGGGAACCAACGGTTTTGATTGGGAGTGATTCCTCACTAGGATGGTAAAACAAACGTAAACGTTTGAACATTACTGAGAGATGAGGTGGACAGAGACCCTGGGGGTCAGACTGCTGGAAGTGTTAGGGTGAGGAGGGAGGACGGGTAAGGTCTGACTGTTTACCTGTCTGTCTGTCTGCCTGTCTGCCTGCCTGTCTGCCTGCCTGCCTGCCTGCCTGTCTGCCTGTCTGCCTGTCTGCCTGTCTGCCTGTCTGCCTGTCTGTCTGCCTGTCTGTCTGTCTGTCTGTCTGTCTGCCTGTCTGCCTGTCTGTTTACCTGTCTGTCTGCCTGTCTGCCTGTCTGCCTGTCTGTCTGCCTGTCTGCCTGTCTGTTTACCTGTCTGTCTGCCTGTCTGCCTGTCTGCCTGTCTGTCTGGGAGGGCTTCTGCTTGCCCCCCCCCCCCCCCCCCCCCCGCCCTCTCCTTCCTTTCACAACAAGATTAAAGATTAAAATAAATCAGATCAAATGCTGGAGCGAGAGGAATTTGGTAAACATTTAAATCTCTCGGATGTGGAAGGTGTGTATTCTCACCACTCATCTCAGCTCTCTGTCTCTCTACTGTATTACAGGAAGAATAGATCAAGGAAACCATGTGTTCGAAATTCGAGATGTTGGTGGAAGATGTTTTATTGGTGTAATGATTCCAGATGGAATATAGGCTATCTGTAAAGTTTGGGTGCCGGAGGCGGTGAGTCCACCTCTACTCTCTGAATGAGGAGGGGCCTACTGGGCTGTGTGTGTGTGTGTTCATTCTGCCTTCACTCAGCTTGGATTGGTTGCCAGGGAAAAAGAGTGACAGAGAGAGAGTGTGCCAGGGAGAGAGAGAAATTGATAGAGAGATACAGCAAGAGAGATAAAAGGACAGAGAGAGACATTTATAGAGAGAGAGAACCAGAAAAAGAGCATGGTGAACGAGAAAGAGAGGACCCAGAAAGAGAGAGTGACCGAGAGAGAGAGAAATTTACATAGAGAGATAATGTGACAGAGAAGTTTGCAGACGGAGAGAGAGGAACAGAGAGAGAGAGAGAGAGAGAGAGAGAGAGAGAGAGAGAGGGGTATGCATGTTTGGTGTGAGGGAGGAGTCTCATTGGTGAGCCGTAAGGCAGAGCAGCAGAGGCAATAGAAGACTCAGGCTGATGGAGTCCTTCTGACAGACGTTCTTTCTCTGGGAAAAAATCTGCCACCTCTCCTCACCTCTCTCCCTCCTCCTCTATCTAGCTGCCTGAGACGCCGGGTGAGTTCACCTCCACTGACTTTAACTTAACCCGAGCTCCATTCTCCCTCCGTGTCAGTTACTCTATCTGCACCACCCTCTCTCTTTCTCTATGTCTCTCTCTCTCACTCACGCTCTCCATGGTGTCTTGCGCTGGAGGTTGAGTGTGGTTTTGTGATGGTGTTGTTGAGGTTGTTTGTAGAATATAAACCAGGTAGAGAGGCAGACCGCAGAAACCACTTCCAGAGAGAGCGGGGTGGAGGTGTCCCTTCCCCATCTCACACTGCGTCACTCTGAAACTTCTGTCAAGCTCTCCTCTGGAATGTTCCACCTAGCCTAGGATGAGGCTCAAACAAACTGGTTCTGCAGAGGGACGTCAAGCTATCTGGTGTTTTAGGTCTGGATGTGTTCTCTCTGTGGACATTCTTTAGGTCTGGATGTGTTCTCTCTGAAGACATTCTTTAGGTCTGGATGTGTTCTCTCTGAGGACTTTCTTTAGGTTTGGATGTGTTCTCTCTGAGGACTTTCTTTAGGTCTGGTTGTGTTCTCTCTGAGGACTTTCTTTGCCCTCTCAGAATGTGACGTTGACATCGTTTTACGACCACAAACAACGTCGTTATCAACGTCTGAAGTCCACAGAGCCAGTTAGGTTAGGTGGCGTCGACTTAGTTCACGCTCAACCTCTCTCAATGCCCCTCTCTCTCTCTCTCTCTTTTTCCTGTGTCTTCGTACCTGCTCCTCGTGTTGGAAATCACCCAGAGGAGTGACGACGAAGGCCATTTCAGTCCCACACGGATTCTGTTTGCGTTGCGTGTGAGCAGAGGGACTGGGCAGGGGGGAGGGGGGGGGGGGTGCTTGTGGATCTGATCTATTTTGGGGTTTATAGTGAAGACGTAGTTTGAGGCTTTTTAAGAAAATCAGGCAATGAAGACACTCTTCTTTATGTCGCAGACTGGCAGGCAGACAGACAGACAGACAGGCAGGCAGGCAGAAAAACAGACACAAAAACAGACACAAAAACTGACAAAAAAAAACAGACAGAAAAACAGACAGAAAAAGAATGAACCTGTGTTTGAGATCGAGCCCACGTGACACTGGTGGAGGTGAGGGGGGGGGGGGGGGGGGTGAGAGAAAGATAACAGGGGAGAGGAGGAGAACAGAACCAAAAGTCACCATAGACGGAAATAGAAAACACTTACTGGCAAAGACCTGTCTGGTATTCTAGCATGTTCTGCCACCCGTGTCCGTCACATCTTCACATAGTCACCTGGCACCGCTAACGCACTGTGCAGACAACACAAGGAAATGTCCTCGGCCATCTACATGCATAAAAACACTGACACTTAAGGAAAACATCAGCTTCAAACATGGGATGTTTCAGAATGTGGATATACTGATACACAAGATGTTTACTAAAAAAGATAGGAGCTATTTTAAGGCGCATAGCGTTTTCTTCTCTGTTCCTCCCTCTCTTCCTCTCACACTCCCTCTCGCTCCTGTCTATCTTGCTGAGGTGAAGGCAGCTGTGTTTTTCCCTGATTACAGGGAGAAAGTGGTTGTTTGATTGATACATTCTCTCAAGGCTTTGCTTGTAAACAAACTCCCTGTTCTCAGAAGCAGTGAGAGAGAGAGGGAGAGAGAGAGAGAGAGAGAGAGAGAGAGAGAGAGAGAGAGAGAGAGAGAGAGAGAGGGAGAGAGAGAGAGAGAGAGAGTATGTGTGTGAGGCAGTGAGGGAGAGGGAGAGGCAGGCCAGAGATGGGTCTCTGTTGCGAAATGCATCATCATTCTAGCATAGAAAGATGGTGTAGGAGAATGGAAGACTGACCTTCACCCTCCTCCTCCTCATCCTCCTCCTTCTCCTCAACCTCCCCTGCCTCCTCCTCTTCATCCTCCTCTCCCTCCTCTCTCTCTCCCTCCTCCTCTTCTCATCAGAGTGTCTTTGGAGTGTAGTGTGACTTTGCTTTCTTCTCAGTGTTGTAGGCGGAAGGCTGATGCAGACTAATCGAAATCCTTAAAAAAATCATTTGCGTCACAACTTCAAAAGACCGATCAATATTATCACATGGCTGATGAATGACTGCTTCTGCGGTCTGTGAGCTGCAGTCCTCCCTGATCTGTATTCCAATATTATTGAGTTCCTGGATGAAGGCCGGTTGCCATGGTAGCCATCACCTTGCGTTGTGAGTGAAGTATGGGAAGTGTTTTTGTCCAAATGAAGGCATGGCAGTAGCCAGGAGTTACAAGTCCTGCATCACAGGATACAGTACGGTTTACATATACGCCAACTGTACCGGTCAGGATCTGCTTGCTGTCACATCAGATGACCAAGACTGAAACTGAATCCAGGTGTTCCTGTCAGGTAGCGGGCGGTGTGTGTGTGTGTGTGTGTGTGTGTAGGCGGTGTGTGTGTGTGTAGGCGGTGTGTGTGTGTGTAGTCACTCCGAGGTGTGTATGTACTGTACAGGCGTGTGTGTCACTGCTGGTGTTTTGAACATCTATGTGCTGTGGCTGTTGTATTCTCACACACTGCTGTATACACACACACACACACAGTTGACGACAGGCCCCTCCCCCAGAGGTCTCCAGAGACAGTATAGAATGAGAGGCTCCAAATGTGGGTCTGAAACGTCCCAGAATGCCTCCTTTGTGCCGCCCGGCTAACTACTTAATGTCCACATGCTACCCTTTAGCCAGGGCGCTGGCTGCAAATTTGCATAGGGAGCTATAGTAAGATGGGTTTTAATGAGAGGGGGTGTGTAAGCGTGTGTGTGTGTGGGTGTGTATGCGTGTGTGTGGGTGTTTGGGTGTGTATGCATGTGTGTGTGTGGGTGTGTATGCGTATGTGTGTGGGTGTGTATGCGTGTGTGTGGGTGTGTATGCATGTGTGTGTGTCGGTGTGTATGCGTATGTGTGTATGCGTATGTGTGTGGGTGTGTATGCGTGTGTGTGTGAGTGGGTGTGTGGGTGTGTATGCGTGTGTGTGTGGGTGTGTGCGTGTGTATTCATGTGTGTGTGGGTGTATGCGTGTGTGTGTGTGGGTGGGTGTGTATGCGTGTGGGTGTGTGTGTGTGTATGCGTGGCCTTCGAGGTTCGCGTGGAGGTTTTCCCCCTGATACGAAGTCCAAAAAAATGCTGGGCTCCCTTTAATGTGGATGTGGGTAGAAGCCAAGCTCATAATCGTGCTCATTCCTGAGAACCAGCGTTAAATTTACCCAGAAACCCCAGACCATGTTCAGAGAGGCTCTCCCCCGGAGAGGACTTTGGGACTCGACTGAGTCTCTCTGTTTCTAAGCTGCGTTTTGCCGCTAATTACTGCATAGCGGTAAGAATAAACACTGTACCGGCATGTATGAATAGCCACCTAGAGAGGGATGTGTGTTGCTTCGCGTTTTATGTTCTTAGATTGGGTGTGATGAAAGCTACGCAGAGAAATGAAACGGCCCTAGAGATGAGAGGAGGTTTGTGGGTTAAGTGGGTTTGAGTACAAACACGCGCTATTTATATACAAACATACATGTTTCCACTGTGCTGTAGAGGAAGAACTTTCCCCACCTCCTTCCTGCACATCACGACTTTGCAGGCTGAGTACTGTACTGCCCAGCATAGACTTTGCACATTTGCACTTACTATAACCACCTCGCGCCTGTTTCATTACATGTGAGTATTGTGTATAATAGTGTTTTGTTTTTATTGTTATTATTATTTTATCTCTTATCTTTTGTTGTTATTATTGTCCGTTACTATCTGTTTGATTATTAAAACCTGCACTGTTGTAGGTAGCTCAGCGACACAAAGCTTTTCATTGTACTTGTAGGTTGTGTATCCTGTACATATGACAATAAACTTGTTAAATTGAATTGAAATTGAGTTGAATGGAGGAACTGGTGTGGAGGGTGCTGGCTTGTCTGGGAACACGGGAGAGAGCAGAATGAGACTGGGAGCCTCAGACACAGACGAGGTACTGAGGAGTTATGACGAAGCGTTTTGTCTTTTGTCCTGAGGTAGAGACAGTGGCCCCACCCTGTTCCTGGAGAGCCACCCTTCTGTAGGTTTTGGTCCAATCCAAGTTAAGAAGCTGATGATTCGAATCAGGTATGCTAGATTAGGGTTGGAGCCTAAACCTAGAGGGAGGGTTAGGGTTGGAGGTTGGAGGCCCCTGTTATAGAGGCTGCGGTTGGGGAAGAGCGCCTGTCTAGTCTCAGGGGTGAGGCTTCCATCTCGGGGCGCTCTGGTGGCCATGGTCCATGTCTTCCGCTCTCTCCGTCGCCCAACATTTCCTGTCTATCTCAACTGTCTCAGTTGAAAAAAGGCCACGAAAATATATATATGTTTTAAAACATTCTCCTTCACAGGCGAGCCCTGTGTGTTAAATAGCCAACTGCCCTCCTTGCTGCCAGAGCCTCATCCTCTGAGAGATAATGGACTCTAGACAATGGACCCAGCTGGTTAAAGACGTGTCATGGCAGAGTGTGTGACAGTTGTTTAATGTTTACATGTTAATGGATTTATACAGTCCTGTGCACACAGCCTGTGTTCAGATAATGACTCCATCTGCTTGGTCCTGATAGGATCACACCTTATATGGAGGTTTTACCGTAATTGGTAAGAGGCTGAGAAGAAATTGTAGGATAGTAAAACAGACCTGTGTGTATGGAGGGCCAGAGGTCATGAGCTTTGGGCCTGTGATGTTGCAGTCTGTCTGTCTCTTGTCTGTCTGTCTCTTGTCTGTCTGTCTGTCTGTCTCTTGTCTGTCTGTCTCTTGTCTGTCTGTCTGTCTGTCTCTTGTCTGTCTGTCTGTCTGTCTGTCTCTTGTCTGTCTTTCTCTTGTCTGTCATGCTTAGCTAAATCTGAAATCCCATAAACAGAACCTACTAGAAGGAACTGAGGTTGATCTACTTCCTGTCACAAAGAACAAATGCTTCATTGTCTTGTACAGCGCAGTACTAACCTCGGTACAAACTAAATCCGGTCTTCTCGCTTTTTATCTCTGTTCTGTTGCTGTGTGTGTGGGGAGCGGTGCTTTGTACACAGATAATAAGGAGGGGGCTTGTAACCAAGGAGTTATTTTAATTTAGTTTCATTTACTTTATCTTGTATCCTGTATCATTATGAGTAATGTCTGGGGGTTGTGTCACTGGTGACTAATAAAGATTATGTTCTGTGACCCAAGTTTTTCACTATTTTGAGACACTGAGAATCTGACCTTGCCCCCCCTCCCCTGTGTGTCCGTGTCGCGCCAGCCCTGAGCAGCAGTCCCTCTGCCCCCAGCCCCCCCTGGGAGAGGTCCAGCCGGTCAGGCAGGAGCAGTGGGAGGAGCAGGGAAGGGGTCAATGGAACAGGCTTGGCGTACAGGCCCACACTCCAGATACACAAACCACAAGGTACTGTCACACTGCAGATACACACACCACAAGGTACCGTCACACTCCAGATACACAAACCACAAGGTACTGTCACACTGCAGATACACACACCACAAGGTACCGTCACACTGCAGATACACACACCACAAGGTACTGTCACACTCCAGATACACAAACCACAAGGTACTGTCACACTGCAGATACACACACCACAAGGTACCGTCACACTCCAGATACACACACCACAAG